>NC_069688.1:27024872-27044872 GCF_023699985.2 Odocoileus virginianus
GGTAGAAAAGTCAGGAAGGAGTGCAAGAAAGAGGTTAACTCAGTCGATAAAGTAAATGATATCAGTGAGGAAAAATTCTTGTAATAAGGATGGTGTTTTAATAACCTATGCCATATCTTTTATAAGTCCCTTGCTAACACTCCTTGGTTTAGCAGTTTTTATTCATTAGAATGGAAATTTTTTTTTTTTCTAATTTCTTTTTAACAGTTGGCTCTTATCTAGCCTTCTCGAGCTCTGTTTTGGCCAAATGCCAAATAATTCTGAAGACGTGTGGGACTAAACCTTGTAAAGGCACTGTAGTGATTTTCAAAGAGATAAGAATAGATATTATGTGTTTCAAAAACACTGTAGATAGAGTTAAAAGTAGACTGTATTCCAGAGAAAAGAGCAAAACTCAAGGGGCAGTTTACTGGCAATAAGCATCTGTGACATTCTGTGGAAGGCATTGAATCAATCCTATTGGCTTCCTTCCAATCGGAAGTAGAAGATACTCAATTAAGTTTCTTAAGTAATAGATTGGTTTCACAATAATGACATGTATTTCTTTAGTGGGAGAGACCTCTTACAGGACCTTGGTTTACCCCTTTGGGGATGGTTTAAGGACTAGGGGAATGGTACAAGGGGAGATGAATGGTTAGTATATCAGATAAGTGGTTGGGCCCATAATTGATAAATATGCCAGTATTTGCTGATTTGACAGGTTGTGTTTGAGGTTAATTGATGACTTTATGACTTCTCTTCTTGGTAAGGTACATAAATTGTGATCTTTTCTTTCTTTTCTTTTTTTTTACTTTTTATGGGGAATAGTAGACACCTGATCTTCATCCAGTGGTTCCATTTTGTTTTGTTTTCTTCTATTTGTTCCTTAGGAGTAGCTTTACCTCCAACTTTATTTCAAGAGTGATTCCTGTCAAATGAATCTGCACATTCTTATTCTTTTTTAAAATTTATATTCTTATTCATTTTTATCTTTATAATGAATGAAATGTAATAGCCAATAGCAATAACATGTTTAGTGAAATTGAAGCATACAAATTAAGTCATCTTCAAACACAAGAGTAATGAAGCTTTCTTTAAGACCATTTTCTTATATGGATTATAAAATTGTGTCTTCAGGATAACCAGTCAATTCAGTAGGAAAATTGATATTTAGAATGAGTAAAGAAAAAAAGGCCAGCTTAGTGGTTAGGCTGTTTTTTCTTGTACTTTTTTTTTACTTTGATTGTGTTTTCATTGTGTATACATAGTTTTGGTGGAAGATTTTTTGACTTACAAACTTCTTAACATTCTGCAGCATATGTCTTAGGCATAAGCATTTCCCTTGGCATCAACTTTAAGCTTATTTCCAGTGATATTTAAATGTGTGAATATAAAATATTTCAACTGGCACTTTCTTACTAGATAGCAGCTGTTACAACAGCCTCCAAATATCTATTAAATAAAGATTTATTGGATAATATAGATTAATACAAAAGTGATCACAAGGCTAGAAGCAAAAGTTTCAGGTAGATACAAATACTTTGATTCTTAATTGGAAAACTGCATAAACAGGCAGATTTTCAATAAGAATGTTAACCTTCAGTTGAATTCCATACAGTGTATTGAGTGTAGCTTAAAATGTTTAATTTCAGACATCACCAACAATAATCAGATAGGGATTTCAGAAAACAATTTATTCCATTTCAGTGGAATTTCCACTTTACTAGCTAGTAATCTCAAATATGTAAATGGTAGCCAAAGCTGGATATGATGCTTCAGTTAAGAATTTTTTTTTTTTTTTTTTTTTGCCCATTGTTTCTTCTAGCATCTTCTTGCCAAATCTTCTGGAGCGCTTGTAATTTCCTCTGTACAGAGCCCAACAGGCTCATCAGCAGCAGAAGGTAAACATAATAGATGTGAGGAATTTCTGGAGATTTATGAGGTTTAGTTTTTTGAAATGTACACTCTGTCTGGCTATGCTAGTACACGGCCACATGTGGACTCTATGAATTGAAAAATGTTATAAATGGGGCATCACTTACCCCTTGTTAAGAATAAGGGTTAGGGACAAAAGATGTTTTTTGTGAGAGTAAAGATTACTGGTTTCTGAATTACAGCAATGCCGTGGAGATGAAAAGAAATAATAAAAACTTTAAACCTTAAATTTTTAATCTTGGAATTTGATATGGATTCCTTTTCCCTTCACTTAAGTATATTAATTTTTTTTTATCTTTCTGTACTCCTTAAACTTCTCTGATTTCCATTTCTAATATTGGGGGGAAAATGAGTGTCTGTACAAAACATCCCAATAATATCAGACAACTTCTAATGAAGACTGTTGACATTGCTAACATTTGGCATGATGTACTGCCAAAAAGGAAATTAAAAAGTACAAGCCATTATCCTACAGACCATCTGTTGATGAAAATAGTTAATTTCACATCATTTTGTTGAGCATAAAAACAACCTCCGGTGAAGGACAGAATTTCTGGTAATCATGATAGTTTTATTGCTAGTTAAAATACTCCTTTAACTTTTTCAGGGCCTCTATTGATAATTAAGCAGCTTTAATGCTATAAACATCTCAAAGCAATAGTGCAAGTTACTCTCCTATGCCAGTATTTCTGTACATCTTTTCTTTTACATACATCTTGCTAGCAGAGTCTAGGGCAGCATCAGTAGAAGAGCACAGAAAGGCCTCTTATTCCTGCCATTGTTTGCCAGTGGGGTTGCCTGATGGAAGGGTTTATAATCATGGTTGCAATTTTGTCCCAGTCGCACAAAATGGCATCATTTTCAAGGACTTACATAAATGATAGCATGGATCTTATAGAGATAATTATTACCAAGAACATCACTTTAACCTGAGTCACCTTCCACAGAGTGCTGGAAAAAGGAGAAAGGTAGTCTTTTATCAAAGGCATGTTTTAATAAAAGCTTACCTGACTTTGGAGATGAGTGACTCTTGAAGAGTCGTTGCATGACGCATTTAAAATCAAAAGAACTTTGCTTCATTGCCTCATGATTTTGTTTTTTCTGAATGATGGTGCTTCCAACCACAACTTAGTTACTAAAATTGAAATGTCAACCATTTGAATATAAGCTTTAGAAGAATACAGGCTCTTGTTTTCTTTTTTTAAAAAAATATTGATTTTTTTAAAAATATATATCTCTTCATTCAGTGATACGGTGAAGCTAGTTTAAGACTGGAAAAAGTGGATGTTTTATTTTGCTGCATTCTTGAGTAATGTATATAAAATATGTGTGCACCTTAAAAGCATTATCGTATCCTCGAAAATAACAGTAAAGGTAACATACTTTAAAGCAGAGTGTAAAGTAGCCATCTTTGGAAAACAACATTTAATTATTAATGAAACCAAGATATTGCCTTGAAATGAAGATAGGTTTTTGTGTAGTATTGTGATATTTAACACAATGTAAATAACGACTTCCTTTCTCTAATCCAATTCACACGGGGCTTCCGATTCTCAACCTGGTAGATACAGATAAATGTGCTACAGATAAAGATGTTAAAAATCTTAAAATTAAGCAATTTGATTACTTCTTATTTTTGTAAGCTTCATGTGCATTTCTCAACTCTGGTTATTTTGGAAGCAGGATTACTGCCTAACAATGTCTTCTTATCTGTGAAAATAATGTACGGAAGGTGAATCAATACAATGGCATTAATCTAGCTTTTTAAAATAATGTCTCCTATGCATATAATATTCATGTTATTGTCTGTGCAGGAGTTTCTTTTTCTAGAACCATTCTTTATCTACCAAATTTCTTTTCTGACAAATGAGATTGGGTTACTGAGTCACAGCTGTGTATGCCAGTTGATGTATTGCTGAAGGATTGATAATTCATAAAAGCCCAGTACTTTGAGGGGGGTGAATTTTTTTTAGATATGACAATATAAGACTGCCTGCTAAATTTTTTTTTCATTTTTGTTATCTAAGTTTTACCAGGTTTAGACTAGTTATTGACTCAGTAAATGTAAAAAAGAATGTTGATATGCTGTCAATATTAATATAGATGTCAGACTAACACCAGTCCCTAATGTATGTAAGAGCAAGGATTTTTTACCTTGATACAGAAAAGCAGTCATGTGTGAGATTTAATATACATCCTAATCTGTCTTGTCATTGCTCTAGCCATGGGTGACGTGCTAATGCGCGGGCCGCCATTTTCTTTTTCTCCTCACACAATGGACTAGATACCCATGAGTGACAGTCAGGCTCCACTCTGTAATTATTCTGAGGACAGTTAAGAGATGTGGCAGGGTTACCTTTAGACTTAAAGTCTTTGACTTATTTAAGCATCCAAGCAACATGTAATTAACAAAAATAGCATCCTTTAAATGTCCAATCTTAAGCATACTGAGAATTATTCTTTCAAAAAATTCATAAAACATTTTATTATATTTAAATGCAATAAAATAACTGAATTTCCTTGTGTTCCTACTTTTCCCCGAGACCATCACCTTTTTAACAGTGTGACAATATATTTTCTAATTGGCTTATCTTATATCCTTTTCCTTGGTCAGAGTTTGTGTCATGAAGATGACAGAGTTCAACAAAATAAATATGAATACATAACATACAGTTAATATCATGTAGATCTCATTTCTAATAAATGTAAATATTTAAATGGAGTACTGTATTTTATTTGGAGAAATTTTTATGAAACTTTAAAACCATAAAGGCAGAATATAAACAAACCTAATTTTTAATCATTGGAACCAAAAATATAATTTTATTTACCTTAATTATAATATACCTAGATTATTTCAAGCATATTCTTTAAATGTTGTCTACCGAAGCTAAAGTAGCACTGTGTCTCATCACTCTGTAATGAAAATTAAAAGCAGTGGTAAAATTTTGTCTGCAGATATTTTCTAGCAAATATTACCTTAGAAATAATCCCACTGGGAGAGGGGGAAAAGATCCCCTATTTTTAGAATAAATGTTATAAATTTGCCTTCCTTCTTAAGTTTCCAACAAGTGGCTCTTCTTTTCTGAGAGTAGTAATAGAAAGGCTAAATTGTTACCTTATGTTTTCATTGGGTAGGTTTGTGACCACTGACAGTTATAATTTACAAAAATTACAATGATTATGGACATTAACATACTTGACGGCAGCTATTATTTTTATTTGAAATACAGAAACTTTCAGTGGATACTGGACATGAAGACCTTGTCTATAGATGCCAAGTGAGGTGGAGAATTGAGGCAATCATTCAAAGAGTTTAGACTAAGGTGGCATGTTTTTCTCAATTATGTGAATAGTTCTTATGCAAATGGTTATTTAGCTTGAATGTCCTCTAGTGTAGGTCCTTCGGTACTAAATTGGTTATCTATTACCAGTAAATCAATTCAGATTTTGACTCTAAATCTGAATGGGTTCACTGAGAATAAAAGCAAAAGCAAATCTTTGTTGGCCCTTGATTTCCTCAACTTATTTCTTTCTCCAACAACACTATATTGCAGGCACTATTAGTATTACTATTTCACAAACAAGGAAACTGAGGCTTCATGAGGGCAAGTCTATTTTCAGTTTACACAGCTCTGTTCTCCCAGTAATGTGGCTGGGGTTTGGAAAGCAGTCTGACTCCAGGATGAATGCTTTTAACTATACTCTGGAAAATAATACTCTGTAGGTAAAGATCAGACATTTTGAGACCGATCTTAAGAAAAAATAGAAAGCATTTCTATGATAATCCCCTATTATGTGCAATCAATGACAAAAGTTCTGTTTGTCATTCTTTCTTTTCCTTCACTGGCTATCATTCTCATCTGGAAAAACTACTAACCACATACAGAATAGTTTCATATGCATACCTGATGTGAAGTCAGAATTTGTGATCGTGAATTTTCCTTTTTGAGTATTTTGGTAAAGAGACCATATGAGCTTACAACATGTTATTCAGTGGAATTTTTTTGAGGCTATTAGTTTTGAAAAGACAGACAACTCTAGGTAGGGTAATATAATAAATAGTAGACATAGCAAAGTGCCAAATCTTGAAAGTGTCAGTATTTTAATAGTACTGTCTTTTAGAATTTATAGTGTCCTAAAGTTTTGTTTTAGTATCTCCTAATAGCTAAATCCTAATAAAATGAAATGTAAAGGATAATATTCTATCATTCTCCAGCTAAGTTTCATCCAACAGCTAATAATCTGATCAAAATTTAAAAAGACAAAAAAAAATCTGGATAATTGCATTTCTGTAGGTACAATTATGGGCAGGGGTCAAATTGTAGTTTGAAAATCAGAAATATCATGGCAAGAGTTTTTCATTGTTCACAGTACTTTTAAGGGTGGGGTGTTTGTTTACCATGATGAAGAAAGGCTTGTCAAAGCATGAAATTTATTGGCAGCAACCAAACATTGCAGTAGTGCTATCATTTTCTGGGAAGATCAAATGAACAACTTATTTATTTGCTATAGATGGAGAGTCAAGATCTATTGATTCAGGGTTGGATAGTCTGTTTTCTTATAAATAGCATAATAACTGTATACATTCACACTCTGTATCCTGTATTTTGGGACTTCCCAGGTGGCACTAGTAGTAAAGAACTCACTGGCCAGTGCAGGAGACCTAAGAGACACAGGTTGGATCCCTGGGTGGGGAAGATCCCCCGGAGGAGGGCATGACAACCCACTCTAGTGTTCTTGCCTGGAGAATCCCATGGACAGAGGAGCCTGATGGGCTACAGTATGCTGCTGCGAAGTCACTTCAGTCGTGTCTGACTCTGTGTGACCCCATAGACAGCAGCCCACCAGGCTCCCCCGTCCCTGGGATTCTCCAGGTAGGAACACTGGAGTGGGTTGCCATTTCCTTCTCCAATGCGTGAAAGTGAAGTCGCTCAGTCGTGTCCGACTCTTAGCGACCCCATGGACTGCAGCCCACCAGGCTCCTCCGTCCGTGGGATTTTCCAGGCGAGAGTACTGGAGTGGGGTGCCATTGCCTTCTCTGGGGCTACAGTATACATGGTCACAAAAAGTTGGACATGACTGAAGCAACTTAGCATACAGTAGGCATGCACAGCCTATGTTTTACCTGTTTTGCATTGATTTGATTCAGCAAAAATTTCACTGACTCTTATTGGCATACTATTAGGTGAAACATCTACCAAAAATGTCTTTATATCCCAGAAGTGTATAGTTTAAGGCAGTGGTCCCCAACCTTTTTGGCACCAGGATCCGGTTTTGTGGAAAACAGTTTCTCCATGGTCTGGAGTGGGGTGGGTGGGGTTGAGATGGTTCAAACACATTATACTTACTGTGTACTTTATTTCTAATCTAATATACCACTGATCTGACAGGAAGTACTGGTCCATGGCCTGGAGGTTGGAGACCCCTGGTTTAAGGGAGAACTCTGATGAATGCGATCAAGTGTTATAAGATGGGTAAAAACAGGACTCTGAGAACTGAGACACCCAGGATGAGACAGCCTTGAGATAAAGGCAAGATCTCAATAGGAGAAAGAAGTTCCTGGGTAATGATACTCCAGATGAAGTAAAACATGAAGATTCCAAGTTTGAAAACCAAAGGATGTACTGGAGATGTCAGTAGTGCAGTTTGGCTGAAATAAAGGGTCCAAGATTAGGAAACAAGACTGGAAAATATGACTGAAAGTGTGTCAGGCTGAGAAAAGTTAATTACTAAAAAAAAAAAGAAAAGCTAATTACTGATTAATACTAATGAGGAGGAGGATATTGATGAGAGCAAACTTTTACTAAGCAACCTCTATAGACCCATCACCATTTAAAATACTTTACACCAGGAAGCTCAATTATTCTTACAGCAGTGGTAAGCAAGGGGTACCATTATATTCCTTATTTTACAAATCAGGATATTGAGGGCACCTGCTGATGAAATAACCAGGCTGAGTTTACACAAGTAGTAACTATCAGAGCTCATGAAGACCTAAGGAGTTTGGAATCTTATTAAGGGAATATCAGGTTGGACAGTAATATGGTCTTCCCTAGTTAGAAAAATCTTTCCCAAAATGAACCACATGCTACACTCTTCTCATATTCTTCACTGTATAGTACATATTTCCAGAAGCATCATTGCTTCCTTCTTGACCAATTCTCTGTATCTTTTTGTATGCTAGCCTTCCTTCCCCCTTTCCTCATAATTGCAATCTGAATTGATGTATATCTCTCATCAGTGATCTTGTCTGGTAATTGTATCATACTACTAGCATCCAATTACATGTTGAATTTCATTCTGTTAAAAAAAATTTTTATTGAAATACAGTTGATTTATAATGTTGTGTTATTTTCAGGTATTCAGCAAAGGGATTCAGTTATACATTTTATATATATGTATATACATATTTTAGATTCTTTTCCATTATATGCTATTAGAAGATATTATGTATAGTTTCCTGTGCTATCCAGTCCTTGATGGCTATCTCTTTTATATGTAGTAGTATGTATATTTTAATCCCAAATTCTTAATTTATCCTTCCCCCCTGAATTGTAGGGGCTTCCTAGGTGGCGCTAGTGGTAAAGAACCCACCTGCCAATTCAGGAGACATAAGAGATGAGGGTTTGATCCCTGGGCCCCGAAAGATCCTCTGGAGCAGGGCATGGCAACCCACTCCAGTATTCTTGCCTGGAGAATCCCATGAACAGACAAGAGCCTGACAGGCTGTATAGTCCATAGGGTTGCAAAGAGTCAGACATGACTGAAGTGACTTAGCACGTAGACGCATGCACCAGAATTGTATTCTTGTTAGTTTGTACATTCTAGTTTGATTCTTGGCTCTCAGTTGGGATTCCGATGTCTTTGAATATATTTCCTGCTTCTAACATATCTTCTACAGCAGCGGTCCCCCCACCTTTTTGGATAACCAGGGAATGGTTTCCGGGAAGATAATTTTTCCACAGACTGGGGTGGGGGCATAGTTTCAGGATGATTCAAGCACATTACATTTATTGTCCTTTTTATTTCTATTCTTATTACATCAGCTCCACTTCAGATCATCAGGCGTTAGACCCAGAGGTGGGGACCCCTGCTCTACAGTGTCCAGTTTATAGTAGGGACTCTGGTGGATTAATGTTAATGGTCTCTAGGTTAGTTCTGCTTAGGTGGACTTCGGACACTGAAATGCCATTTTGGGAGTACTTGGAGACCTATGACAACTGACTAGTTGAAACTGCATTTCTTCCAAATCAGTGCTGCCCAAAGTCCCTTATCAGGCAAACTATATACTATCAAATTAAATAATCTCATTTTATTAGCAAGAGCCAGATTTTTGGTTCTTTGTATCCAAGGAGAAAAATGAACTCTTAAGTGTGAGGTTCTGGGTTTGGACCATACTGAGTAAATTGTTTAGCCTGATTGTTGTTACTGTGTTGCTTATTTTTCAACTGAACTGATCAGATGGATTCTTTTAGCATATTGTCAACATGGCCTTGAGGGTTAAATCATACATGCTAATAAAATAATTCATTGAAACGTTTATTTCATACCAGTGTGTTATTTCGTATCCTGGAAAATTTAAGACCAAAGAATTTATTGGTCATTATGTGGACAAAGAAATCAGCTGGCTCAATATTCAGTGACTTCCATTATTGCATAGCTGTTGGCTCATGTTAAAGTCAACTGACATACGACTGTAAAATTCCTCAAAAGAGCAATCAGATGTTTTGGCCAAAATCCACTCCTAGATGAGTAGAAATGAATATCAAAGAGTGCACCAACAGACTGTTTTGACTATCTGCAAGATGGTAAACAAACATTTTGGCTAAAATCTGTCTTTTGATTATGACATAATAGAACAATTTGAAAGAAACGTTTGTATGAAGTGCTCTAATGGGGAATCATAGAGCAAAATTACTGAGGATAATGAGTGAGCCTTAAATTATATCTGTATTCTGCAAAAACAATATTTTGTCAGGAAATAAACATGTGCATATCATGGAAGACAATTGTTTTTAGCTTCCTGCATTAATAAAGATAACTAAATGACTGCAGAATCTCATTTTCACTTTGTGCTGTGAAGACAGTACATTTAGCATTTAACCAGTTTAAATTGATTTATACAGTCAAAGTAAGCATTTCAGGACCAACACAGATCCATGGGTCACCATCATCTAGTTTATTCATCTCCATTAATCAAATTACTTAGATAATTACCACATCTCCATTTCAATTTGTGGATTTAAGATTGGAATTATCTTGATTTGTTTGTGTAAGGTTTTAGAAGTTTAATTTCTAGGCTATTAATGGAACTGAAAATAGTGTTAAATTATTTTAGAAATAATAGACTGTTCCATTAGTGTCTTTGTAGCCTGTCGTAGAAATATGTAAATATGTGTTCATATGCATTTGGAAAAATAATTTTTCAAATTCTAATGCACAACTGCATCTTTTGAGACTTTACAGTTTACTGTGTAAATAAACATTTGGATTTCACTTAAAATGTATAATAGTTGCTTGACTTTGTTTCAGATTTGATTTCATATGACATACCAGCATCTTCTCAAAGATTCTCTTCCTCATTACTATATGATTTTTGTCAAAATATATGAGTTGTCCAAATGAGTCGTTTATTTATATTTGCATATTGAAAAACCTGGGAAAGTTGTTCTGTATATCTGGATGTATTTTTATAAGTTACTTATGTATAACTAAGTGGTTAAGAAAGTAAAATTTGCAATAAAAGTTATCTAAGATTTTAAAACAATTTATTAATTGCTACTCTATATCAAGCACTGTGATGTACTTTATATGTCTTAACTCATTTAACATCATCACAGACAGTTGAGGGCAAGTTATTATTATTTCTGTTTTTCATCCTAGGAAGCAAAGGCACATACATTAAATAATCTGACAAAGTCACACAGTTGGGAAATGATAGAGTTGTTATCCAAAATAGCTCCTGCATTCTTAATTGTTATCCAGTGTCACATAATAAATTGTTATTTAAAATGATATTATTTAAAAGCTAACAAACTAAAGTATTCAAATATTAAAAATTAAAGACCTTCCTGGCAAATACAACATTTCTCTAAAATTTCCCGTATAAGGAAATGTTAACTTGAAGTAAAACTTTGATACTTAAGGTATGAAACTAAAACACTGACAATATTTATTTCATTACTAATGAATCAAGTTTAGTCTTCTGTGAAAGGGATAAATCTCTGGTTCCAGGTTTTGGAAACTCGTTGAACAAATATCATTAGTTACCTTTTTTTGGCCAATTGGTAGTTTTTTTTTTGGGGGGGGTAATGTAAAGGACAGCCCCATTTTAAATTCAGCAGCAAAATTCCCAAGGTGGAATAATTCAGTTACAGAAGCCTGCTACCTTTTCGGTTCCCAGGGGCAAAGTTTGCGTTTCCATCCAGTCTCCTGTGAACACAGGAGGATGGGTTACTGGGGTCTTCCTTGGTTGAGTAACAGCCACTCAACCAGAGAAGAATTTTTAAAGGGGCCAGGAGGCCTATGCCTTGTGGGTTTTTTTTTTTTTTTTTTTTTTGGTTGTCTGTTTCATACAAGAATTCTTCAAGCAAAACATTTCAGACAAGTTCTCTTGCTTAACATTTTATTCCAATTTGCTAAAACAAAGACAGGTCAGAAACAAACTGAAAATATGTTTGGTTAAAAACACAAACACACAAAAGATCCCCCATTTTCTCTTTGAGCAAAAAATATCTTTTCTATTTGCTGTTCATTGGGATATCTTTTGATCAGCCAGCTCTATGTCTGAATTTCCAGAGTTGTGAGAATCTTACTTTTTACATTCTCCCTTCACTTTGTATCCAGATCACCCCAAGCTGCTGATGGCAGTCATTTGTTGTCTGAATGCAGTGACTTAGCTCTATAGCTCCTGGGGTGGCCTCAAACTCACCATTAGTCCTTGTATGATTAAGTAAACTTGGGGGGAAAAACTCTTGTCATTCTTATGTTTTAAAGCAGAAGGTTTGCATTTTCATATAGAAAACTGCTTAGATAAATGGGAACACTTACATATAGCTTAATAGCACACTTACAAGTAATAGTAACCCTATTTCATAACAAAATTGAGGACATAATTTTATAGATATTTTTACTATATTTCAATGTTGGGACATTTCTTTCTTTGTATAAAGTACTAAACTTTTGAAGGAAGACAGAGTAGCAGAGTAAGGAAGAAAAATCACTCCACTATATGAGTACGTAGAAAACAGGATTTTAATTTCAGCCTTACTATTAACTGGGGGAAATCATCTAACATCTTAGAGATTCTATTTCCTCATCTGTAAAATGAAGGTCGTAGTGTAGATTATCTCCAACTTCTATGATTTTAAAGTCTACCTTTTAACCATAAAATCACTGGAAGCTTTAAATCCTCAGATATAGTTTTCATACTTGAATTGTACTTTTTCAAGAGATTTGGGGACTTAGTTATGAAGGTGGCAAGCTGATATATTTATTTGACCTGGAAGAAGTTTTTGTAATCAGTTACAGATACTTGAGAACTGAATGCTCTATAGCCAGACCTCTGGTCCACCCTCAGCCATTCCATTGAAAACAGTGATTCTACAATATAAGGGCAACAAGAAATCCTGAAATAAATACATGTCAATTCATGGCATGCAGGTCTGTCACTGAGGGAGAGGGAAGAAGACAGTGAGAAGTGTATGAATGATAACAGCCTTTACAGTTTTGGAGTAATTTGTAATCCGTGCAGATGTCTATTAAAACTCACTGATAGTAAATCTTGGCTTCTCTTAAATATCACTTTGATTTTGTACGTTCCGTGCCTCCAGGGGCAAGAGAAAATGACTCCAAGATTAATTGCCACCATGGCTTACTCCCAATAAGAAATTTAACAGAGTGTTCGCTTTATGTGAATTTACTATTTGTGTCCTTATGAATACAACCACTAATAAAGATTACGATTGGATCTCTCTGAAAACCCTTGGACAAGATGATGTGGTTCTTGGTGAAAAGAGGAGCCAGTGGATAGTCCTTGAGCAAACAGTTCTCTGGTTTCTCAGAGGTGTTATGTCCCCAGGCTGTGCCTGGTGCAGATGTCTTCTTCCCAAGATTTTAGGAGGAGGGAGGGTGTAACAAGGTGTCCAGGGTGCTATTGTCTACCGGTCTGTAAGTGGAGTAAGGAATTGAAGGCAAACTTAGCCACCGAGTGACATTTCTTCTAGCTTTCTCCATCTGCTTTTTTTTTTTTTTTTTTGACACCCCTGCCATTAACTGTTATTTTCCTTTAAATATACGCTGAATCTGAAAGGCCAGCTCTACATCACATCATTTCAGATTAGGAGCAGTTCCTTTGAGTTGAGTACTGTTTAGGTGTCAGAAAGAAGTCCCTGACCTCTCTGGAAGAACATTGCTGTGGGGCCTTAATTAGCACTGACTCCAGCCATTACTGAAGAGAGGACAAAGGAGAACACATCATTTTTCTACTTAGGAAGTTAGTGTCTGACCTAATAACTTGTCCAGACTCACAGGGCACTGTAACCATACAATAACAATGGGCATTATTCTGCTGCTTCCACCTCATGTGAAGCGTAGAATGAGAAGGAATTATGGTTACCAACCAAGGACCAGTTCAGAGTTTCTTCTGCCTTTGATTAGGGGTGAAGTAGAGATGGCTTTAAAAAAAAAAAAAAAAAAAAGGCTGGGGGGGGGGCACATAGATTTTCTCAAAAAAATGGACTTAAAATTATTTTACTGATAAATCCAACATGTGTCTGTGTGTTTGTGTAGTTGGGTGATACATTTTTAAAGAGCATTTTCTTACTGCAAGGGCAGATTTTAAAAGTGACATGACGTATTTTGATATTATAAATCTCTACTTGATTTTAACTTGTAAACAGGGTGAAGTCTTCACCACAAGTGCATATCTTTACAAAATAGACTTGTTTTAAGAAGTCAGATGATTCAGAGGGTAAAGAATCTGCCTGCAATGCAGGAGGTCCTGGTTCAATCTCTGGGTCAGGAAGATTCCCTGGAGGAGGAAATGGCAACCCACTCCAGTATTCTTACCTCTAGAATCCTATGGACAGAGGAGCCTGGTGGGCTACAGCCCTCAGTTCACAAAGAGTCAGACTTGACTGAGCAACTAACACTTTCACTTAAGAAATAGACATACTTTTGCTTTGGGCCCTGTCTAATTACAACAGATGAACTTTCAGAGGCATGATGGCCACTGTAAAAATGATTTCAATTTACTCACCTTTTCTAGGACCAGAAAACCTAAAATACTAATTTAGGAGACTATATTTGCCATTCTTTTTTGGACTTAAGAACTCCCAGGTAAAAAGACTTAAAAAGAGGTTGACCTGTAGTTTCATTTTGTTCCCTATTCCTTCTCTTTACTTTACTTTTTTCTTTAAACAATAAGTTTGATGGTAGTGTTAAGATCATCACTATTGAAGTATCAACTAACTGTACACTTGACAAAGAAAAGCCATAAATAGGGAGAAAAATAGTGGTGATACTTTGGAGTACATGAGACTATTTTGATTAGGAAAGCTCTTTAAAAGTCACTGTTGAAGTAATTAATGCACTCCACTTAAAATTGATCCTCTTAAATAGGAAAACTTGACCTGATGCCCATTGGAACCTTCTTTTCCAAGTCATAAACACAACTAGCATTTTAAGCATTTTGTGTTTTTACTTTAACAGAATTTTATCCCCTATTATAGTGATGGCTGTTACTTCCATTAGAAGCACAGCATTTCCAATGTTTAAGGCTGAGTTATAAATATTTACATGGGACTGAAATTGGCATGGAACGATACAATTTAAGTACTGTTAATATTTAATGATCATTTCTTGAGTTGGGAATAATTTTGGTAGAAGGTTAGAATATTCTGCAGTGATAAAGGATAAATACACATATTCTCAAATTCTCAACTGAAAAAATACAGTTTTTTTTTTGTTGTTGTTCTTGCTATGTAGACAGGTTTTGTGTTGGACGCTACTCTCAGAAGACGTTTCCATACTTCTTGTATGTAAGAAGAGGTTCTCGTGTACAGAATCTAAGAAAATGTTTGTTGTTGTTTCGTTGCTAAGTCACGTCTGACTCTTTGTGACCCAATGGCCTGCAGCATGCCAGGCTCCTCTGTCCTCCACTATCTCCCAAAGTTTGCTCAAATTCATGTCCATTGAGTCAGTACTGCTATCTAACCATCTCGTCCTCTCCTGCCCCCTTCTCCTCCTGCCCTTAACCTTTCCCAGCATCAGGGTCTTTTCCAGGGAGTCAGCTCTCACTTTGGAGAAGTCTTTCTATGTGGTCACAGATTTCCCCTGCTGCATGGTGCTCTGTACCCTTGTTCTTAAATGACAAAATTTGGTCCTTAGAACACATGAGCAGCAATGAGATCAATAAACTCCTCTCTTACACCCTAGATGATAAAATCAAATGGGAAAAATCACTTTTATAGGAGACCATGGTTGTTCTCTCTCATTAGTCTTAACACTCCAGTTTTGGGTTTTTTTTTTTTTTTTTTTGAACCAAATTTCTAGTGTAAGTTAAGTATCAAAAACCATCCACTCGGAATTAAATATAGATTCATAGTTCTACTTAAAGAGAGTGTTTTAGAGATACATTTTATGTGATTGGGTAATAAACAAACAAAAAAGCAATCCTACCAAATTTCTTCAAATCTTTTTAAAATAGAAAGAGCTGGAGAGAATTGCTCTTCTGTCCTTCTTCCTTTTTCATGGATAAATCAAGGCTGTCCCAAGTTGAAGCCTATCCCACAGACATTATCACCATCCTGCTGTCACCGGCCCAGCTATCAGCCTGCAAGGAGAGACTCAACTGCAGAGCTGGCTTCTGCTCACCCCCCGCCCCCCAGTCCCATCAGCAGTGTCTTCAACTCTGAGGAAAGCTGGAACTCAAGATGCATTCCAGCTGTTGAGTGCATCATCCACTGTAATCTCACCTGATAGTAGAAGAACAAATGATTACATACAAACCAGTGAAAATCTGAGTTTGCAAAGTACACTCTTCCTTTCAGTTGACAAGGAAGAAAAAAGTAGAAGTATCTACCACAGAAAAGAATGGTTAATTTTAGGCCTTCTTAATTTTAACAACAAACGTAATTCAAGGATTTGTTTGTTTTTTTAAAAACTTTTTATTTTATTTTTTGGGTGCACCATGCAGCATGTGGGAGCTTAGTTCCCCATCCAGGAATCAATCCCATGTTTCCTGCATTGGAAGCGCAGAGTGGTTAACCACTGGAGCACCAGGAGAGTCCTAATTCAAATATTTAAATAAGTACTGGTTACTGCCTTTTTTAAAAAAAATAACTATTAACTGCTTTTATTATTGACATTTTCTTCTTATAACACTTTTTATTTTATATTGGAGTATAGTTGATAGGAGATCAGTTCTGGGTGTTCATTGGAAAGACTGATGCTAAAGCTGAAACTCCAGTACTTTGGCCACCTCATGTGAAGAGTCGACTCATTGGAAAAGACCCTGATGCTGGGAGGGATTGGGGGCAGGAGGAGAAGGGGACCACAGAGGATGAGATGTCTGGATGGCATCACTGACTCGATGGGCATGAGTTTGAGTAAACTCCGGGAGTTGGTGATGGGACAGGGAGGCCTGGCGTGCTGCAGTTCTTGGGGTCTCAAAGAGCCGGACACAACTGAGCGACTGAACTGAACTGAACTGAGCTGATAGTTGATTGACAATATTGTGTCAGTTTCGGGTGTGTAGCAAAGTGACTGAGTGATACATGTATTTATTCTTTTTCAAATTCTTTCCCATGTAAGTTATTACAGAATACTGAGTAGAGCTTCCTGCACTATGCAACAGTAGGTCCTTGTTGGTTATCTGTTTTAAATATAGTAGTAGTGTGTTCCAGACTTCCAATGCATCCCTTCCACCCTGGGTTACTGCCATTCAAATTCATTACAGGTTATCTAACTTTTGTTTGTTTTGTTAGTTTTAAAGCCTTTTGTTCAATTTTTATAGAGTACACACTGAGGGCTAAGTCTAAGTATTACTGTGAAAACGGATAAAATTGACCATTTGAGCACAAGTATGGAAACTTTTAGAAAGGGAGGGATTCAAAGAATTGAGTGGTGGGTTGGGAAAGGTCCTCTAGGGTTTTTGTTGCTTGAAGATGGAGATAAATGCTAGCTTACACTGAGGATATTTGGAAATGCTGTGGAATTATCAAAGTCAGGGAAGGCTAAATTTTAAAGGTTAGGTAGGATAGGCAAGTGTATCAATTGACTTGAGAGGAAAGATTTTATCAGGACATAATGAAAATGATTTTGAAAACTATAGAGATTTTATAGAAATTACATCACTTTAGATGATATAAGAATATTATACACATGTTATATTTATAGAAATTACATCATTTAACCATAGAGAAGACATAGTTGATCTATATATATGTGTGTGTGTGTGTGTGTGTGTGTGTGTGTGTGTGTGCGCGCGCGTGTGTGTGAATATACTTAATACAGGGCTTCTGGGTGGTTCAGTGGTAAAGAATCCACCTGCCAATGCAGCAGATACAGGAGACATGGGTTCAATCCCTGGGTTGGGAAGATCCCCTGGAGTAGGAAGTGTCAACTTGCTCCCGTATTCTTGCCTGGGAAATCCCATGGACAGAGGAACCTGGTGGGTTACAGTCCATGGGGTTGCCAAGAATCGGATACAACTCAGCGACTAAACAACTAATACATATTTAATACAAATTGGGGTTTTTTCACTATAGTATTGAAGGCAGGAGAAGGGGATGACAGAGGATGAGATGTGGCTGGATGGCATTACTGACTCATGACCACATGAGTGGACATGAGTTTGAGAAAACTCCGGGAGCTGGTGAAGGAAGGGAAGCCGGGTGTGCTACAGTCCGTGGGGTCTCAAAGAGTCGGACATGACTGAGCGACTGCACAACACTGTACTGTAACTTCGAGAAAGTTCACTTTAGGAGAAACTCTCTAGTGTAACAATCAAATCTGTATTTTTGATCCTTCATTATAGATGTATCATCCGATAGGGATCAAGCCCTGTCCTTGGGCTGTTCAACTGTATGGCCAGCTTTGTCTTGCGTTCTGAATTCCCACCACCCCCATGCCGTCAGCTGGGCTTTGGGCTGACAAGGATGAGCAGCAGCACTGGTTAAACAAATACACCCTCATCCTTCAGTGGCTGAGTGCTGCCTGGAAGAATGAGCGCCAACTGTAATTGTCTAACCACACTACCCTGGAGAGTTTCAAAACCAGAACCCTGGGTAGGTCTGCAAACCTAAAGTGTCCGATGTAACTTTTCAAAGAAGAGTTACTGCCACTCCTACTGATAATGTTTCCGTAACTAGGAAGGGAAAGAACAGACTGTTTCACCACACTGTAAAGCATTATAAACAGAGTGGGTTTTTTTTTCCCCCATTTTCTGATTTCTCTTCCTACCCATCTTCTTACGACTCCTTGCACTGGTTCACTGAGTGATTCTAATAAAAGCTAGTATTTTCCATGTATAGACAACGTGTGACTGCATCTTGATAACAGTAGGGAAAAAAAAATTTGAGCCTCGTCTCATTTAAAGTGGCCAAATCCAGGACTGTTATATGAGGCAGCAACCAGAAACCACTCTGACCACAGCATCTCCACCTTTTGGGCAGCACCGAAAGAAATTAACCAGGCCAACTGTTTTTGTCGTCTGTTCAATCCCTCTGTGTCTTGGGAACGTGGCTTGTCCTAAGAGGTGTGTCAGCAGTTTTTACACAATTTACTCAGGTCTAGAAATTGAACACTGACTCTGTTGGGCCTAATGCATGAATTTGGAAATGACTTTTTTCCCCAGAAATAGTGTTAGGATTTCTTTAGAATAGTATTGATCTCTGATAAACAGGAATTTTTAGAAAACCTCTGATAAACCTAAAATGAGACTCTGTTTACATAACCATAAGATCATGATATAAACGATCCAGACTGTGGAAATGCCGAATAAACATAAAGCTCCTATTCTACACTGGGGACTCTGTACTGGGTTTTCCATAATATTATGGGATAAAGACAGCAGATGCGCCATTCTCATTGTATATGTTGTCATCTTAGCGTTTGTTTCTCTCTGCGAAGAATATATTTTCTAAAAACTACGGATTAGTTTTAAGAATCACCTAGTCTTAAACGATATTTAGTCAGCCTTTTTACTTACTTTAATCAGCTTGTTCTGCTGAACAAGGTATGGAATTGATAGCTGCTATTGATTGGGTGTAGCATTACCTAATCTTCACTAAATGTAGGAAGCTTTTCAGATTTAGAAAGGTGGCAGAAAATGTCTAGTAATGATGCTGCTGGGAATTCAAGCTCAATACTGTGGTCAGTGTAAAAGTGATGTAACCATAAGAGGTATTTTATTATAAGCCTGTCGGTTTTACTAAATGTTGGCTTGGTATATTTGTGGAGTTATGTGTGTGCGTGTGTGATTACTGTGTTTAGCAGATGTTTCCATATTTCATCATTTAAAATATCATCAGTAATAATCTCTATTAATAATGGCATTGCCATTTTTGTATGATAGGAAGCTAGCATTGAAGCTTTAAAAAACTTACAGATAAAAGAGATGACGGTGCCATAAAATGGAAAGAAGATTGCATTAGGAATTCAATACAGAAGAAGGGTACATGAAATCATTACTAAAACAGATATAAACGTGACCTTCACTGTGGTTCAGTAATTATCCTGGTCCACACGATGGTGTACGTATCATGATTTTCCTTTTTCTCTTTGTTTTCATTTTTATCTTGGTACTTCACTGGTGAGTAATTGCTAAAGGGAACCCATTATGCAAGGCGAGCATTCAGTTTGCAAGTGAATTTGCTTGTAGCTATTGCCACATTTGAACCTCACTAATGTATGTAAATTAAAAACTCTGGTATTCGGAATTGCTCCTGTTTGAAATAAAAACAGAATCTGATCATTACAATCTGCAAGCCAGGTATTATCACTGGGCTAGTGAGCCGCTGATGATAAATTGTACCGAATAGCTTGTGGATAGAATATTTTATCTCCGTTCTCTATCACAC